>NW_026999315.1:190162-210268 GCF_037126465.1 Ornithodoros turicata
GAAGGAAGGGGACTGAATTCTTGTCAATAAATGCACTTCTTCAGTTGTTCTCTATCGGGGATGCATGCATGTTTTCAAACAGAAACGATGAGAAGGAAGCGGACTGAATTCTTGTCATTAAATCCACTTCTTCGGTTGTTTCTCTATCGGGGATACACGCATGTTTTCAAACAAAGACGATGAGAAGGAAGGGGACTGAATTCTTGTCATAAAATGCACTTCTTCTGTTGTTCTCTATCGGGGATACACGCATATTTTCAAACAGAAACGATGAGAAGGAAGGGGACTGAATTCTTGTCATTAAATGCACTTCTTCAGTTGTTCTCTATCGGGGATACACGCATGTTTTCAAGCAGAAACGATGAGAAGGAAGGGGACTGAATCCTTCTCATTAAATGCACTTCTTCAGTTGTTCTCTATCGGGGATGCATGCATGTTTTCAAACAGAAACGATGAGAAGGAAGCGGACTGAATTCTTGTCATTAAATCCACTTCTTCGGTTGTTCTCTATCGGGGATACACGCATGTTTTCAAACAGAAATGATAAGAAGGAAGGGGACTGAATTCTTGTCATTGAATGCACTTCTTCAGTTGTTCTCTATCGGGGATACACGCATGTTTTCAACAGAAACGATGAGAAGGAAGCGGACTGAATTATTGTCATTAAATGTACTTCTTCAGTTGTTCTCTATCGGGGATACACGCATGTTTTCAAACAGAAACGATAAGAAGGAAGAGGACTCAATTCTTGTCATTAAATGCACTTCTTCAGTTGTTCTCTATCGGGGATACACGCGTGTTTTCAGACAGAAACGATGAGGAGGAAGGGGACTGAATTCTTGTCATTAAATGCAGTTCTTCAGTTGTTCTGCATCGCGGATACACGCATGTTTTCAAACAGGAACGATGAGAAGGAAGGGGACTGAATTCTTGTCATTAAATGCACTTCTTCGGTTGTTAACTATCGGGGATACACGCAGGTTTTCAAACAGAAACGATGAGAAGGAAGGGGACTGAATTCTTGTCATTAAATGCACTTCTTCGGTTGTTCTCTATCGGCGATACATGCATGTTTTCAAACAGAAACGATGAGAAGGAAGGGGACTGAATTCCTGTCAATAAATGCACTTCTTCAGTTGTTCTCTATCGGGGATGCATGCATGTTTTCAAACAGAAACGACGAGAAGGAAGGGGACTGAATCCTTGTCATTAAACGCACTTCTTCAGTTGTTCTCTATCGGGGATACACGCATGTTTTCAAACAGAAACGATAAGAAGGAAGGGGACTGAATTCTTGTCATTAAATTCACTTCTTCAGTTGTTCTCTATCGAGGATACCCGCGTGTTTTCAAACAGAAACGATGAGTAGGAAGGGGACTGAATTCTTGTCATTAAATGCACTTCTTCAGTTGTTCTCTATCGGGGATACACGCATGTTTTCAAACAGAAACGATGAGAAGGAAGGGGACTGAATTCTTGTCATTAAATGCACTTCTTCGGTTGTTCTCTATCGGCGATACATGCATGTTTTCAAACAGAAACGATGAGAAGGAAGGGGACTGAATTCTTGTCAATAAATGCACTTCTTCAGTTGTTCTCTATCGGGGATGCATGCATGTTTTCAAACAGAAACGACGAGAAGGAAGGGGACTGAATTCTTGTCAATAAATGCACTTCTTCAGTTGTTCTCTATCGGGGATGCATGCATGTTTTCAAACAGAAACGATGAGAAGGAAGGGGACTGAATTCTTGTCATTAAATGCACTTCTTCAGTTGTTCTCTATCGGGGATGCATGCATGTTTTCAAACAGAAACGATGAGAAGGAAGGGGACTGAATTCTTGTCATTAAATGCACTTCTTCAGTTGTTCTCTATCGGAGATGCATGCATGTTTTCAAACAGAAACGATAAGAAGGAAGGGGACTGAATTCTTGTCATTAAATGCACTTCTTCAGTTGTTCTCTATCGGGGATACACGCATGTTTTCAAACAGAAACGATGAGAAGGAAGCGGACTGAATTCTTGTCATTAAATCCACTTCTTCGGTTGTTCTCTATCGGGGATACACGCATGTTTTCAAACAAAGACGATGAGAAGGAAGGAGACTGAATTCTTGTCATTAAATGCACTTCTTCTGTTGTTCTCTATCGGGGATACACGCATATTTTCAAACAGAAACGATGAGAAGGAAGGGGACTGAATTCTTGTCATTAAATGCACTTCTTCAGTTGTTCTCTATCGGGGATACACGCATGTTTCCAAGCAGAAACGATGAGAAGGAAGGGGACTGAATCCTTCTCATTAAATGCACTTCTTCAGTTGTTCTCTATCGGGGATACACGCCTGTTTTCAAACAGAAACGATGAGAAGGAAGGGGACTGAATTCTTGTCATTAAATGATCTTCAGTTGTTCTCTATGGGGGATACACGCGTGTTTTCAAACAGAAACGACGAGAAAGAAGGGGACTGAATTCTTGTCATTAAATGCAGTTCTTCAGCTGTTCTGCATCGGGGATACACGCATGTTTTCAAACAGAAACGATGAGAAGGAAGGGGGCAGAATTCTTGTCATTAAATGCACTTCTTCAGTTGTTCTCCGTCGGGGATGTACGCATGTTTTCAAACAGAAATGATAAGAAGGAAGGGGACTGAATTCTTGTCATTGAATGCACTTCTTCAGTTGTTCTCTATCGGGGATACACGCATGTTTTCAAACAGAAACGATGAGAAGGAAGCGGACTGAATTATTGTCATTAAATGTACTTCTTCAGTTGTTCTCTATCGGGGATACACGCATGTTTTCAAACAGAAACGATAAGAAGGAAGAGGACTCAATTCTTGTCATTAAATGCACTTCTTCAGTTGTTCTCTATCGGGGATACACGCGTGTTTTCAGACAGAAACGATGAGGAGGAAGGGGACTGAATTCTTGTCATTAAATGCAGTTCTTCAGTTGTTCTGCATCGCGGATACACGCATGTTTTCAAACAGGAACGATGAGAAGGAAGGGGACTGAATTCTTGTCATTAAATGCACTTCTTCGGTTGTTCTCTATCGGCGATACATGCATGTTTTCAAACAGAAACGATGAGAAGGAAGGGGACTGAATTCCTGTCAATAAATGCACTTCTTCAGTTGTTCTCTATCGGGGATGCATGCATGTTTTCAAACAGAAACGACGAGAAGGAAGGGGACTGAATCCTTGTCATTAAACGCACTTCTTCAGTTGTTCTCTATCGGGGATACACGCATGTTTTCAAACAGAAACGATAAGAAGGAAGGGGACTGAATTCTTGTCATTAAATGCACTTCTTCAGTTGTTCTCTATCGAGGATACCCGTGTGTTTTCAAACAGAAACGATGAGTAGGAAGGGGACTGAATTCTTGTCATTAAATGCACTTCTTCAGTTGTTCTCTATCGGGGATACACGCATGTTTTCAAACAGAAACGATGAGAAGGAAGGGGACTGAATTCTTGTCATTAAATGCACTTCTTCAGTTGTTCTCTATCGGGGATGCATGCATGTTTTCAAACAGAAACGATGAGAAGGAAGGGGACTGAATCCTTGTCATTAAACGCACTTCTTAAGTTGTTCTGTATCGGGGATACACGCATGTTTTCAAACAGAAACGATAAGAAGGAAGGGGACTGAATTCTTGTCATTAAATGCACTTCTTCAGTTGTTCTCTATCGGGTATACACGCATGTTTTCAAACAGAAACGATGAGAAGGAAGGGGACTGCATTCTTGTCATTAAATCCACTTCTTCGGTTGTTCTCTATCGGGGATACACGCATGTTTTCAAACAGAGACGATGAGAAGGAAGGGGACTGAATTCTTGTCATTAAATGCACTTCTTCCGTTGTTCTGTATCGGGGATACACGCATGTTTTCAAGCAGAAACGATGAGAAGGAAGGGGACTGAATCCTTCTCATTAAATGCACTTCTTCAGTTGTTCTCTATCGGGGATGCACGCCTGTTTTCAAACAGAAACGATGAGAAGGAAGGGGACTGAATTCTTGTCATTAAATGCACATCTTCGGTTGTTCTCTATCGGCGATACATGCATGTTTTCAAACAGAAACGATGAGAAGGAAGGGGACTGAATTCTTGTCAATAAATGCACTTCTTCAGTTGTTCTCTATCGGGGATGCACGTATGTTTTCAAACAGAAACGACGACAAGGAAGGGGACTGAATTCTTGTCAATAAATGCACTTCTTCAGTTGTTCTCTATCGGGGATGCATGCATGTTTTCAAACAGAAACGATGAGAAGGGAGGGGACTGAATTCTTGTCAATAAATGCACTTCTGCAGTTGTTCTCTATCGGGTATGCATGCATGTTTTCAAACAGAAACGATGAGAAGGAAGGGGACTGAATTCTTGTCATTAAATGCACTTCTTCAGTTGTTCTCTATCGGGGATACACGCATGTTTTCAAACAGAAACGATGAGAAGGAAGGGGACTGAATTCTTGTCATTAAATCCACTTCTTCGGTTGTTCTCTATCGGCGATACATGCATGTTTTCAAACAGAAACGATGAGAAGGAAGGGGACTGAATTCTTGTCAATAAATGCACTACTTCAGTTGTTCTCTATCGGGGATGCACGTATGTTTTCAAACAGAAACGACGAGAAGGAAGGGGACTGAATTCTTGTCAATAAATGCACTTCTTCAGTTGTTCTCTATCGGGGATGCATGCATGTTTTCAAACAGAAACGATGAGAAGGAAGGGGACTGAATTCTTGTCAATAAATGCACTTCTTCAGTGGTTCTCTATCGGGGATGCATGCATGTTTTCAAACAGAAACGATGAGAAGGAAGGGGACTGAATTATTGTCATTAAATGCACTTCTTCAGTTGTTCTCTATCGGGGATACACGCATGTTTTCAAACAGAAACGATGAGAAGGAAGGGGACTGAATTCTTGTCATTAAATCCACTTCTTCGGTTGTTCTCTATCGGGGATACACGCATGTTTTCAAACAGAGACGATGAGAAGGAAGGGGACTGAATTCTTGTCATTAAATGCACTTCTTCTGTCGTTCTCTATCGGGGACACACGCATGTTTTCAAACAGAAACGATGAGAAGGAAGGGGACTGAATTCTTGTCGTTAAATGCACTTCTTCAGTTGTTCTCTATCGGGGATACAAGCATGTTTTCAAGCAGAAACGATGAGAAGGAAGGGGACTGAATCCTTCTCATTAAATGCACTTCTTCATTTGGTCTCCATCGGGGATACACGTATGTTTTCAGACAGAAACGATTAGAAGGAAGGGGACTGAATTCTTGTCATTAAATGCACTCCTTCAGTTCTTCTCTATCGGGGATACACGCATGTTTTCAAACAGAAACGATGAGAAGGAAGGGGACTGAATTCTTGTCATTAAATGCACTCCTTCAGTTCTTCTCTATCGGGGATACACGCATGTTTTCAAACAGAAACGATGAGAAGGAAGGGGACTGAATTCTTGTCATTAAATGCACTTCTTCAGTTGTTCTCTATTGGGGATACACGCATGTTTTCAATACTTAAATCATTAAACGTTGTCCATCGTTTACCATACCGACCCTTTCTTATATTCTTGCACATTTTGGTGCCGAAACCCGGGACGCCGGACTTCCGCAAGAATTACTGACGAAGGTTTACTGAACTGGACTGGAAGGTTTTGGACTGAACTGGACGTCATCAGGATGGACTATTTGGAAGAGCTGGAGAGGGTACGTGCTACTTGTCGTTCAAATGTTGCGAGCAACATCAATGATATAACGACTTTACTGACTGCAACCCCACTCGATACCTCCCAGCTGAGACGGAAGCTTGCGTTTTTGGAATTGAAAGTTGCAAGATTGACTGAATTGAATCAAGCTTTCCAAGCTCTCGTGAATCAAGACTTGTTGGAGAACGAATGTGAGTCTTGCGATCGATACCTTGAATACCACATCGCTATTATGGTACGAACCCGAGCGGCGCTAGATTCTTCAGTCAGTCATGAAGACTGCGACGTGGTGTATCGGCCACGTGTGATGGATCTTCCTAGGTTTGGGTTAAAACCGGCTGGCAGAGGACCATTCTTCCGAAATAGTTCTCGAGTGTATAGCTCTACTGTTTTAAAGGACTTCGATACTGGAAGCAAGCTTGACCTTGGAAAAACGATCCCCTCGGTGCTTAATAGCGTTTCTGCAGTGACCTCCATTCCGAAGGAACAACGAGAGCCCGAGAATAGAGCCCAGTACAGTCCAGAGGTCGTTGGCTCCAACATTGTTGTGACGCGAGCTAACTCTGACGGCAGCAGCCCTGAAGAGTCACGTTTTGCTGCGAAGCCCGGAGAGGTTCAAGAGGCAATGAGCAACGCTGTAGTCGAGAACAAGGCGTCATGTTCGCTGAAAAATGAAGATACGCCGTCGAAACATGGAGCTCGGTACGACGAAGTTCAACAGGACTTCAACCTCGACAGGACTGATGTCGTTGAAGAAATCGGAGAAGTTATGAAAGACACGTTGACTCAACTCGCTGGAAACCTGTCCGAAGACGAAGGTGATCGGTTCATCACGGTGAACCTCTCCGAGTGGTCTACGTTGGACGCGACAAGGCGTCATGGTAATGATACGCCGATGTTCTCGGTGTCCGAAGACTTCTCCGTCAGTGAGAGAAGTTCCAGAAATGTCCAGGCGGGCTTTCCCGAGAGTCTAAAGAGTGAAGCAGCCCCCTTTGTGTCTGAAGCGGGCACACTGGAAATTCAAAATGCCGAGAAACAGAGACTGGAGGGCATAAAGCCAGAGAGCTCAAGGAATCTCGTCCAAGACGAGCGCAAAACTACGACGAGCTCAGCGATGCGTTATTCGCACACCTTATTTTCAGAAAAGCCGCCAAGAAGTGGTTCAGAGATATACCTGGACAGCCTGATTGCGTCACCCCGTGAGGACGACGTTCACAGAAGCAGTAATGTCCAGTACTGCGATGCGACTGCATCGACCAAGTTTCTCCTGGATGACCAAAACGTCTTCCTGAAAGATTGCAGTCCCATCAGAACGTTAGAGAGGGACGCTTGGGTCGACGGGTTCCTGAACCAAGTCAGAATTTCAGCAGGGGAAATCATTGCGACAGTACAGTCCCATTCGGAAAGCATTCCTCCAGAACAGGACGCACGGATGTCGGCGAATGGCGAGATGATTCTCAACAATTTATCCGAAGACACCTCTACTTTAAAGGAGCAGCTGTATGGTCTCTTCGTAGACTACTGCAGCAAGGTGATACCGGAACCGTCCGATCCTGACTATCCTGGGAACACACGAGGGATCTTCATCGACGGAGTCCTGCGCGCCTGTTTTCAAACGCGTTGACGTCTCTCCCGTCAAGTCCGAAGGACAAAGCACAGATACTCTGAAGAAAACGGGTGGTGCGGGCGGGAGCGTGAAGCGGAAGAAGAGCGATGGTTCCGAAGCCTCCGATAGGTTGTCGCCAGTTTGTTTGTGGCGGGGAGTGTTAAATATGTCGCTCGTGTGCCACATGGAACGCCATCGGTATCACCGCTCGTGAGCGGGTCTCGTTCATTGTTAGTTCATTCCATTAAACGTTGTCCATCGTTTACCATACCGGCCCCTTCTTATATTCTTGCACAGTTGGTGCCGAAACCTTCGTCAGTAATTCTTGCGGAAGTCCGGCGTCCCGGGTTTCGGCACCAAATTGCAAGAATATAAGAAGGGGCCGGTATGGTAAACGATGGACAACGTTTAATGGAATGAACTAACAACGAACGAGGCCCGCTCTCGAGCGGTGATACCGATGGTGTTCCGAAGAGCTGTTCTGGTGATATAATATTCAACACTCCGCGCCACAAACCAAGCCGTCGGGGGCTACCTGTGACTTGTCAGTCGGACTTGATGTGGCAGACGCGAGCTGGTTTGAAAACTGGCGCGCAGAACTCTCTCGATGAAGATCCTTCATGTGTTCTCAGGGTATTGTCCGGATCGGGAGGTTCCGGTATCACCATGCTGCAGTAATCTATGAAGAGACCATACAGGTACTGCTTTAAGGTAGACGTGTTAGAGAAATGGTAGAGAATCATCTCGCCATTCCCCGACAGGTGTTCCTTCTGTCCTGGAGGAATGTTTTCCGCATGGGAACGTACTGTCGCAATGATTTCTCCTTCTGAAATTCTGACTTGGTTCAGGAACCCGTCGACCCAAGCGTCCCTCTCAAACTTTCTGATGGGCCTGCGATCTTTTCGGAATACGTCTCGGACATTTAGATGAAACTTGGTCGATGCAGTCGCATCGCAGTACTGTACATTACTGCTTGTGTGCACGCCGTCCTCACGGAATGACGCGATCAGGCTACCGAGGTGCATCTCTGAACCACTTCTTAGCGGCACTTCTGAAATTAACGTGTGCGAATAACGCATCCCTGAGCTCGTCGCAGTTTTGTGCTCGTCTTGGACGAGATTCTTTGAGTTCTCTGGCTTCACGCCCTCCAGCTTCTGTTTCTCAGCATCTTGAATTTCCTGTGTGACCGCGTCGGACACAAGGGATGCTGCTTCACTCTTTAGATTCTCGAGAAAGCGCGCCTTAACATTTCTAGAACTTCTCTCACTAACTGCGAAGTCTTCAGACACCGAGAACATCGGTGTGTCACTACCATCACCCCTTGTCGCGTCCAACGTAGACCACTCGGAGAGATTCGCCGTGATGAGCCGATCACTTTCGTCTTCGGACAGAGTTCCGGCGAGTTGAGTCAACGTGTCTTTCATAACTTCTCCGATTTCTTCAACGATATCAGTCCTGTCAGGGTTGAAATCCTGTTGAACTTCGTCGCAGCGCGCTTCAAGTTTCAACGACGTGTCTTCATTCTCATGACCCCTTGAACATGACACCTTGTCCTCGACTACAGCGTTGCTCTTTGCCGCTCGAGCCTCTTCAGGCTTCGCAGTAGAACTCGACTTTTCAGTATTGCTGGCTTCAGAGTCGGCTCGCGTCACAGCTATGTTGGAGCCTCCGATCTCTGCAGTGTACCAGGGTCTATTCTCGTGCTCTTGATGTTCCTTGGGAATGAATGTCACTGGAGAAACGCTATTAAGCACCGAGTGAATTGTGTCGTCCAAGGCCAAGCTTGCTCCCAGTATCGAAGTTTTTAAAACAGTCCTATTTCGTAAGAGCAGTCCTCTGCCAGTCGTTTTTGACCCAAACGTAGGAAACTGCATCATACGCGGCGGATACATCATGTCGCAGTCTTCATGACTGACTGAAGAACCTAGCGCCGCTGGGGCTCCGACAATGACAGCGATGTGGTATTCAAGGTATCGATCGCAAGACTCACATTCGTTCTCCAACAAGTCTTGATTCACGAGAGCTTGGATAGCTTGATTCAATTCAGTCAATCTTGCAACTTTCAATTCCAAAAACGCAAGCTTCCGTCTCAGCTGGGAGGCATCCAGTGGGGTTGCAGTCAGTAAAGTCGTTATATCATTGATGTTGCTCGCAACATTTGAACGACAAGTAGCACGTACCCTCTCCAGCTCTTCCAAATAGTCCATTCTGATGACGTCCAGTTCAGTCCAAAACCTTCCAGTCCAGTTCAGTAAACCTTCGTCAGTAATTCTTGCGGAAGTCCGGCGTCCCGGGTTTCGGCACCAAATGTGCAAGAATATAAGAAGGGGCCGGTATGGTAAACGATGGACAACGTTTAATGGAATGAACTAACAATGAACGAGACCCGCTCACGAGCGGTGATACCGATGGCGTTCCATGTGGCACACGAGCGACATATTTAACACTCCCCGCCACAAACAAACTGGCGACAACCTATCGGAGGCTTCGGAACCATCGCTCTTCTTCCGCTTCACGCTCCCGCCCGCACCACCCGTTTTCTTCAGAGTATCTGTGCTTTGTCCTTCGGACTTGACGGGAGAGACGTCAACGCGTTTGAAAACAGGCGCGCAGGACTCCGTCGATAAAGATCCCTCGTGTGTTCCCAGGATAATCAGGATCGGACGGTTCCGGTATCACCTTGCTGCAGTAGTCTACGAAGAGACCATACAGCTGCTCCTTTAAAGTAGAGGTGTCTTCGGATAAATTGTTGAGAATCATCTCGCCATTCGCCGACATCCGTGCGTCCTGTTCAGGAGGAATGCTTTCCGAATGGGACTGTACTGTCGCAATGATTTCCCCTGCTGAAATTCTGACTTGGTTCAGGAACCCGTCGACCCAAGCGTCCCTCTCTAACGTTCTGATGGGACTGCAATCTTTCAGGAAGACGTTTTGGTCATCCAGGAGAAACTTGGTCGATGCAGTCGCATCGCAGTACTGGACATTACTGCTTCTGTGAACGTCGTCCTCACGGGGTGACGCAATCAGGCTGTCCAGGTATATCTCTGAACCACTTCTTGGCGGCTTTTCTGAAATTCTGAAAATAAGGTGTGCGAATAACGCATCGCTGAGCTCGTCGTAGTTTTGCGCTCGTCTTGGACGAGATTCCTTGAGCTCTCTGGCTTCATGCCCTCCAGTCTCTGTTTCTCGGCATTTTGAATTTCCAGTGTGCCCGCTTCAGACACAAAGGGGGCTGCTTCACTCTTTAGACTCTCGGGAAAGCCCGCCTGGACATTTCTGGAACTTCTCTCACTGACGGAGAAGTCTTCGGACACCGACCCAGCAAACCAGATACATCCAGCAAATGTCCGTAAGATATCCTGCCCGGGACATTTGGATATCCAGTGGAGTTTGCCACAGATCCGTTTTACATCCATGCGATATCCCAGCGACTAGCATTTCTGCCATGTTTGTAGATCCTCTGAAAGTCCCTGCGACGTCTGTCACGGATATTTGGATATATAAGGGAGATTACGAATATCGTACATATTTTGCTTTTAAAAATTTTGTGCATCACATATTTGGTGTTCGTAGAGTGCGTAGAGAACACTGCAACTGTGTACCAGCAAATAACAGTTGTGTGTTCTAACCCATTTGATACTATTGTTCCCATTTGGGGAACAAAATATTACCTTAGCCTAACAGGATTCATCACAGTACAGCAATACTGTGGGACCTGCCAGCATAAGAGCCGAACTCCGCCCGCCTTACTTGGACCACTTGGGAAAACCCGCAGTAACCTCTATTTGCGAGCTGGATGGAACATATACTGAAATACAAATCGTTACACACACGTTCGTTAGGGGTAGCGTGGCGTAAACCATTTGTAACGGTGATCAGGATGTATCTTCGCAATTCCTGTGTTTCTGCATGAACTCACAGTATACCCAACAACATTTCCAACATCCCTTCCTATCAACTACTGTGTTTTTAATTCAGGTTACCGCCTCTATAAGGACAAACAAATCTTTCCTGGATCTCCCATAGATATCCCTAGGATATGCAGGCTGCCTGTCATGGGACATTCAAACATCCAGAGCGCGATATCCTTCCAACGTACCAGGGACATCTATTGTCTACTGGAGTAAGCCTAACACGCATTGAAATTGTGCGATATCCCATAGATATCCTACAGATGTCGAGATATTCAGGACGTTCGCGACCTTGTAGGGATGTTCCAGGGATATTAATGGTTTGCTGGGGAGAACATCGGCGTATCATTACCATGACGCCTTGTCGCGTCCAACGTAGACCACTCGGAGAGGTTCACCGTGATGAACCGATCACCTTCGTCTTCGGACAGGTTTCCAGCGAGTTGAGTCAACGTGTCTTTCATAACTTCTCCGATTTCTTCAACGACATCAGTCCTGCCGAGGTTGAAGTCCTGTTGAACTTCGTCGTACCGAGCTCCATGTTTCGACGGCGTATCTTCATTTTTCAGCGAACATGACGCCTTGTTCTCGACTACAGCGTTGCTCATTGCCTCTTGAACCTCTCCGGGCTTCGCAGCAAAACGTGACTCTTCAGGGCTGCTGCCGTCAGAGTTAGCTCGCGTCACAACAATGTTGGAGCCAACGACCTCTGGACTGTACTGGGCTCTATTCTCGGGCTCTCGTTGTTCCTTCGGAATGGAGGTCACTGCAGAAACGCTATTAAGCACCGAGGGAATCGTTTTTCCAAGGTCAAGCTTGCTTCCAGTATCGAAGTCCTTTAAAACAGTCGAGCTATACACTCGAGAACTATTTCGGAAGAATGGTCCTCTGCCAGCCGGTTTTGACCCAAACCTAGGAAGATCCATCACACGTGGCCGATACACCACGTCGCAGTCTTCATGACTGACTGAAGAATCTAACGCCGCTCGGGTTCGTACGATGATAGCGATGTGGGATTCAAGGTATTGATCGCAAGACTCACATTCGCTCTCCAACAATTCTTGATTTACGACAGCTTGGATAGCCTCATTCAATTCAGTCAATCTTGCAACTTCGAATTCCAAAAACGTAAGCTTCCGTCTCAGCTGGGAGATATCCAGTGGGGTTGCAGTCAGTAAAGTCGTTATATCATTGATGTTGCTCGCAACATTTGAACGACAAGTAGCACGTACCCTCTCCAGCTCTTCCAAATAGTCCATTCTGATGACGTCCAGTTCAGTCCAAAACCTTCCAGTCCAGTTCAGTAAACCTTCGTCAGTAATTCTTGCGGAAGTCCGGCGTCCCGGGTTTCGGCACCAAATGTGCAAGAATATAAGAAGGGGCGGGTATGGTAAACGATGGACAAGGTTTAATGGAATGAACTACAATGAACGAGGCCCGCTCTCGAGCGGTGATACCGATGGTGTTCCGAAGAGCTGTTCTGGTGATATAATATTCAACACTCCGCGCCACAAACCAAGCCGTCGGGGGCTACCTGTGACTTGTCAGTCGGACTTGATGGGGCAGACGCGAGCGGGTTTGTTGTTGTGAATCCTTGTTAAATGCACTTCTTCATTTGGTCTCCATCGGGGATACACGTATGTTTTCAGACAGAAACGATTAGAAGGAAGGGGACTGAATTCTTGTCATTAAATGCACTCCTTCAGTTCTTCTCTATCGGGGATACACGCATGTTTTCAAACAGAAACGATGAGAAGGAAGGGGACTGAATTCTTGTCATTAAATCCATTTCTTCAGTTGTTCTCTATCGGGGATACACGCATGTTTTCAAACAGAAACGATGAGAAGGAAGGGGACTGAATCCTTGCCATTAAATGCACTTCTTCAGTTGTTCTCTATCGGGCATACACACATGTTTTCAAACAGAAACGATGAGAAGGAAGGGGACTGAATTCTTGTCATTAAATGCACTTCTTCGGTTGTTCTGTATCGGGGATACCCGCGTGTTTTGAAACAGAAACGATGAGAAGGAAGGGGACTGAATTCTTGTCATTAAATGCACTTCTTCAGTTGTTCTCTATCGGGGATAGACGCATGTTTTCAAACAGAAACGATGAGAAGGAAGGGGACTGAATTCTTGTCATTAAATCACTTCTTCGGTTGTTCTCTATCGGGGATACCCGCGTGTTTTCAAACAGAAACGATGAGAAGGAAGGGGACTGAATTCTTGTCATTAAATGCACTTCTTCAGTTGTTCTCTATCGGGGATACACGCATGTTTTCAAACAGAAACGATGAGAAGGAAGGGAACTGAATCCTTGTCATTAAATGCACTTCTTCAGTTGTTCTCTATCGGGGATACACGCATGTTTTCAAACAGAAACGATGAGAAGGAAGGGGACTGAATCCTTCTCATTAAATGCACTTCTTCAGTTGTTCTCTATCGGGGATACACGCGTGTTTTCAAACAGAAACGATGAGAAGGAACGGGACTGAATTCTTGTCATTAAATGCACTTCTTCAGTTGTTCTCTATCGGGGATACCAGCGTGTTTTCAAACAGAAACGATGAGAAGGAAGGGGACTGAATTCTTGTCATTAAATGCAGTTCTTCAGTTGTTCTCTACCGGGGATACCAGCGTGTTTTCAAACAGAAACGATGAGAAGGAAGGGGACTGAATTCTTGTTATTAAATGCAGTTCTTCAGTTGTTCTCTATCGGGGATACAGGCATGTTTTCAAACAGAAATGATGAGAAGGAAGGGGACTGAATTCTTGTCATTAAATGCACTTCTTCTGTCGTTCTCTATCGGGGACACACGCATGTTTTCAAACAGAAACGATGAGAAGGAAGGGGACTGAATTCTTGTCATTAAATGCACTTCTTCAGTTGTTCTCTATCGGGGATACACGCATGTTTTCAAGCAGAAACGATGAGAAGCAAGGGGACTGAATTCTTGTCATTAAATCCACTTCTTCAGTTGTTCTCTATCGGGGATACACGCATGTTTTCAAACAGAGACGATGAGAAGGAAGGGGACTGAATTCTTGTCTTGAAATGCCCTTCAGTTGTTCTCTATCGGGGATACACGCTTGTTTTCAGACACAAACGATGAGAAGGAAGGGGACTGAATCCTTGTCATTAAATGCACTTCTTCAGTTGTTCTGCATCGTGGATACACGCATGTTTTCAAACAGAAACGATGAGAAGGAAGGGGACTGAATTCTTGTCATTAAATGCACTTCTTCAGTTGTTCTCTGTAGGGGATACACGCATGTTTTCAAACAAAGACGATGAGAAGGAAGGGGACTTAATCCTTGTCTTTAAATGCACTTCTTCAGTTGTTCTCTATCGGGGATACATACATGTTTTCAAACAGAAATGATGAGAAGGAAGGGGACTGAACCCTTGTTAAATGCACTTCTTCATTTGGTCTCCATCGGGGATACACGTATGTTTCAAACAGAAACGATTAGAAGGAAGGGGACTGAATTCTTGTCATTAAATGCACTCCTTCAGTTCTTCTCTATCGGGGATACACGCATGTTTTCAAGCAGAAACGATGAGAAGGAAGGGGACTGAATCCTTCTCATTAAATGCACTTCTTCAGTTGTTCTCTATCGGGGATACACGCCTGTTTTCAAACAGAAACGATGAGAAGGAAGGGGACTGAATTCTTGTCACTAAATGCACTTCAGTTGTTCTCTATTGGGGATACACGCGTGTTTTCAAACAGAAACGATGAGAAAGAAGGGGACTGAATTCTTGTCATTAAATGCAGTTCTTCAGCTGTTCTGCATCGGGGATACACGCATGTTTTCAAACAGAAACGATGAGAAGGAAGGGGACTGAATTCTTGTCATTAAATGCACTTCTTCAGTTGTTCTCTATCGGGGATACACACATGTTTTCAAATAGAAATGATGAGAAGGAAGGGGACTGAATCCTTGTTAAATGCACTTCTTCGTTTGGTCTCCATCGGGGATACACGTATGTTTTCAAACAGAAACGCTTAGAAGGAAGGGGACTGAATTCTTGTCATTAAATGCACTCCTTCAGTTCTTCTCTATCGGGGATACACGCATGTTTTCAAACAGAAACGATGAGAAGGAAGGGGACTGAATTATTGTCATTAAATCCATTTCTTCAGTTGTTCTCTATCGGGGATACACGCATGTTTTCAAACAGAAACGATAAGAAGCAAGGGGACTGAATTCTTGTCATTAAATGCAGTTCTTCAGTTGTTCTCTATCGGGGATACAGGCATGTTTTCAAACAGAAACGATTAGAAGGAAGGGGACTGAATTATTGTCATTAAATGCACTTCTTCAGTTGTTCTCTATCGGGGATACACGCATGTTTTCAAACAGAAACGATGAGAAGGAAGGGGACTGAATTCTTGTCATTAAATGCACTTCTTCAGTTGTTCTCTATCGGGGATACACGCATGTTTTCAAACAGAAACGATAAGAAGGAAGGGGACTGAATTCTTGTCATTAAATGCACTTCTTCAGTTGTTCTCTATCGGGATACACGCATGTTTTCAAACAGAAACGATGAGAAGGAAGGGGACTGAATTCTTGTCATTAAATCCACTTCTTCAGTTGTTCTCTATCGGGGATACACGCATGTTTTCAAACAGAGACGATGAGAAGGAAGGGGACTGAATTCTTGTCATTAAATGCACTTCTTCAGTTGTTCTCTATCGGGGATACACGCATGTTTTCAAACAGAAACGATTAGAAGGAAGGGGACTGAATTCTTGTCATTAAATGCACTTCTTCAGTTGTTCTCTATCGGGGATACACGCATGTTTTCAAACAGAAACGATGAGAAGGAAGGGGACTGAATTCTTATCATTAAATGCACTTCTTCAGTTGTTCTCTATCGGGGATGCACGCATGTTTTCAAACAGAAACGATGAGAAGGAAGGGGACTGAATTCTTGTCATTAAATGTACTTCTTCAGTTGTTCTCTATCGGGGATACACGCATGTTTTCAAACAGAAACGATGAGAAGGAAGGGGACTGAATTCTTGTCATTAAATGCACTTCTTCAGTTGTTCTCTATCGGGGATACACGCATGATTTCAAACAGAAACGATGAGAAGGAAGGGGACTGAATTCTTGTCATTAAATGCACTTCTTCGGTTGTTCTCTATCGGGATACACGCATGTTTTCAAACAGAAACGATGAGAAGCAAGGGGACTGAATTCTTGTCATTAAATGCACTTCTTCGGTTGTTCTCTATCGGGATACACGCATGTTTTCAAACAGAAACGATGAGAAGGAAGGGGACTGAATTATTGTCATTAAATGCACTTCTTCAGTTGTTCTCTGTAGGGGATACACGCATGTTTTCAAACAAAGACGATGAGAAGGAAGGGACTGAATTCTTGTCTTTAAATGCACTTCTTCAGTTGTTCTCTATCGGGGATACACACATGTTTTCGAACAGAAACGATGAGAAGGAAGGGGACTGAATCCTTGTTAAATGCACTTCTTCATTTGGTCTCCATCGGGGATACACGTATGTTTTCAAACAGAAACGATTAGAAGGAAGGGGACTGAATTCTTGTCATTAAATGCACTTCTTCAGTTCTTCTCTATCGGGGATACACGCATGTTTTCAAACAGAAACGATGAGAAGGATGGGGACTGAATTCTTTTCATTAAATGCACTTCTTCAGTTGTTCTCTATCGGGGATGCACGCATGTTTTCAAACAGAAACGATGAGAAGGAAGGGGACTGAATCCTTGTCATTAAATGCAGTTCTTCAGTTGTTCTCTATCGGGGATACACGCATGTTTTCAAACAGAAACGATGAGAAGCAAGGGGACTGAATTCTTGTCATTAAATCCACTTCTTCAGTTGTTCTCTATCGGGGATACACGCATGTTTTCAAACAGAGACGATGAGAAGGAAGGGGACTGAATTCTTGTCTTGAAATGCCCTTCAGTTGTTCTCTATCGGGGATACACGCTTGTTTTCAGACACAAACGATGAGAAGGAAGGGGACTGAATCCTTGTCATTAAATGCACTTCTTCAGTTGTTCTGCATCGTGGATACACGCATGTTTTCAAACAGAAACGATGAGAAGGAAGGGGACTGAATTCTTGTCATTAAATGCACTTCTTCAGTTGTTCTCTGTAGGGGATACACGCATGTTTTCAAACAAAGACGATGAGAAGGAAGGGGACTGAATTCTTGTCTTTAAATGCACTCCTTCAGTTGTTCTCTATCCGGGATACACACATGTTTTCAAACAGAAATGATGAGAAGGAAGGGGACTGAATTCTTGTCATTAAATGCACTTCTTCAGCTGTTCTCTATCGGGGATGCACGCATGTTTTCAAACAGAAACGATAAGATGGAAGGGGACTGAATCCTTGTTAAATGCACTTCTTCATTTGGTCTCCATCGGGGATACACGTATGTTTTCAAACAGAAACGATTAGAAGGAAAGGGGCTGAATTCTTGTCATTAAATGCACTTCTTCAGTTCTTCTCTATCGGGGATACACGCATGTTTTCAAACAGAAACGATGAGAAGTAAGGGGACTGAATTCTTGTCATTAAATGCACTTCTTCAGTTGTTCTCTATCGGGGATGCACGCATGTTTTCAAACAGAAACGATGAGAAGGAAGGGACTGAATCATTGTCATTAAATGCAGTTCTTAAGTTGTTCTCTATCGGGGATACCCGCCTGTTTTCAAACAGAAACGATGAGAAGGAAGGGGACTGAATTCTTGTCATTAAATGCACTTCTTCAGTTGTTCTCTATCGGGGATACACGCATGTTTTCAAACAGAAACGATGAGAAGGAAGGGGACTGAATTCTTGTCATTAAATGCACTTCTTCAGTTGTTCTCTATCGGGGATACACGCATGTTTTCAAACAGAAACGATGAGAAGGAAGGGGACTGAATTCTTGTCATTAAATGCACTTCTTCAGTGGTTCTCTATCGGGGATACACGCATGTTTTCAAACAGAAACGATGAGAAGGAAGGGGACTGAATTCTTGTCATTAAATGCACTTCTTCAGTTGTTCTCTATCGGGGATACACGCATGTTTTCAAACAGAAACGATGAGAAGGAAGGGGACTGAATTCTTGTCATTAAATGCACTTCTTCAGTTGTTCTCTATCGGGGATACACGCATGTTTTCAAACAGAAACGATTAGAAGGAAGGGGACTGAATTCTTGTCATTAAATGCACTTCTTCAGTTGTTCTCTATCGGGGATACACGCATGTTTTCAAACAGAAACGATGAGAAGGAAGGGGACTGAATTCTTGTCATTAAATGCACTTCTTCAGTTGTTCTCTATCGGGGATACACGCATGTTTTCAAACAGAAACGATAAGAAGGAAGGGGACTGAATTCTTGTCATTAAATGCACTTCTTCAGTTGTTCTCTATCGGGGATACAGGCATGTTTTCAAACAGAAACGATGAGAAGGAAGGGGACTGAATTCTTGTCATTAAATGCACTTCTTCAGTTGTTCTCTATCGGGGATACACGCATGTTTTCAAACAGAAACGATGAGAAGGAAGGGGACTGAATTCTTGTCATTAAATCCACTTCTTCAGTTGTTCTCTATCGGGGATACACGCATGTTTTCAAACAGAGACGATGAGAAGGAAGGGGACTGAATTCTTGTCTTTAAATGCACTTCTTCAGTTGTTCTCTATCGGGGATACACGTATGTTTTCAAACAGAAACGATTAGAAGGAAGGGGACTGAATTCTTGTCATTAAATGCACTTCTTCAGTTGTTCTCTATCGGGGATACACGCATGTTTTCAAACAGAGACGATGAGAAGGAAGGGGACTGAATTCTTGTCATTAAATGCACTTCTTCAGTTGTTCTCTATCGGGGATACACGCATGTTTTCAAACAGAAACGATGAGAAGGAAGGGGACTGAATTCTTGTCATTAAATGCACTTCTTCAGTTGTTCTCTATCGGGGATACACGCATGTTTTCAAACAGAAACGATGAGAAGGAAGGGGACTGAATTCTTGTCATTAAATGCACTTCTTCAGTTGTTCTCTATCGGGGATACACGCATGTTTTCAAACAGAAACGATGAGAAGCAAGGGGACTGAATTCTTGTCATTAAATGCACTTCTTCGGTTGTTCTCTATCCGGGATACACGCATGTTTTCAAACAGAAACGATAAGAAGCAAGGGGACTGAATTCTTGTCATTAAATCCACTTCTGCAGTTGTTCTCTATCGGGGATACACGCATGTTTTCAAACAGAGACGATGAGAAGGAAGGGGACTGAATTCTTGTCTTTAAGTGCACTTCTTCAGTTGTTCTCTATCGGGGATACACGCATGTTTTCAAACAGAAACGATGAGAAGGAAGGGGACTGAATCCTTGTCATTAAATGCACTTCTTCAGTTGTTCTGCATCGGGGATACACGCATGTTTTCAAACAGAAACGATGAGAAGGAAGGGGACTGAATTATTGTCATTAAATGCACTTCTTCAGTTGTTCTCTGTAGGGGATACACGCATGTTTTCAAACAAAGACGATGAGAAGGAAGGGGACTGAATTCTTGTCTTTAAATGCACTTCTTCAGTTGTTTCTATCGGGGATACACACATGTTTTCGAACAGAAACGATGAGAAGGAAGGGGACTGAATCCTTGTTAAATGCACTTCTTCATTTGGTCTCCATCGGGGATACACGTATGTTTTCAAACAGAAACGATTAGAAGGAAGGGGACTGAATTCTTGTCATTAAATGCACTTCTTCAGTTCTTCTCTATCGGGGATACACGCATGTTTTCAAACAGAAACGATGAGAAGGATGGGGACTGAATTCTTTTCATTAAATGCACTTCTTCAG